>NC_092104.1:33639520-33672020 GCF_045679555.1 Salvelinus alpinus
TGAGTTTCAGGTGCGGGCGCTGGAGGTTTTGTCGCCACACACTCGGATGATTGCGGCCCTATATTCCGCCTGGTGCACCCTCACTTCTGAGATTGAAGTGAAAGACAATGGTATTGGAAATTGGCTAATAAATCCAGCGGATGGAAAGGCTTGCTTGAGAGCTACCACCAGCTCATTCTGTTTTTTAAAGGGATAAAACACCTAACACATTTTTTCTAACTTGTGCTTTTCTAAAAAGGGAGCTGATGGCGTGTCTCGCTCAAACAGCTCCACCGGGGCCAGTCCCAGGCAAGGCCCTGTCGTCAGTGGTGTTAACGTTGATAAGAGCTTAATACTGCAGCTTGGCCACAGGGAGGATACGCCACATCTTCACATTGCATCAATGATCCAGCCAAATAAGATCATAAATAGATGTCACTGAGAAAGACTGAAAGAAAGAGATAGTAGGAGACAGAACTCTGTATGTGATTGTTTTGCTCCTACCGTCCCACTAAAGGAATGTTAATGACTGTTTATTATGAATCCAAGCTAGCTCACACATTGAAACAGATCAGGGCTGGGTGGAGGGTAAAGAGAAGGGCAGCGAGGTGGAGGGGAGGGAAGGCAACGGGACAGAACAGCGTGAGATGACGATCACTGCATCCAATCTAGGATTTGAATGGGCAGTTACCTCTCAGTGCACAGCAACACAGGGGCCAGCCAGCCAGCAGGAAAAACAGGACTGGAGCTCTGCTAACATGTGTCCAGTCTGAGGCAGTCCATTGTATCAGGGAAGGGAGAATTGATTGAAGATGTTGAACCATAAATGAAGTTATGGATTTTGGAGTCAGAGACGAGGGATGAGGTCTTGAAATAAATTGAAATAAACATATCAATATATCAAATATATTCCACACACTCTGCACATATCTAGACTCTAACACATATATTATAAACCCTATTAAGCCTAATACATAGCTGATGGATGAATGCGTATTGGTTTTATATACGATAACTCTTTATTGAAAAACGGCACACAGGAAGAAAATGATTCCCAATCAATATAGTACCTAACATTTACAGTGTACAAAACATTAGGAACACCTGCTCTTTGCATGACATAAACTGACCATATGAATCCAGGTGAAAGATATGATCCCTTATTGATGTTAAATCCACTTCAATCAGTGTACTGTAGATGAAGTGGAGGAGACAGGTAAAAAAAATATTTTTAAGTCTTGAAACAATTGAGACATGGATTGTGTATGTGTGCCATTCAGAGGGTGAAAGGGCAAGACAAAAGACTGAGTGCCTTTGAACGTGGTATGGTAGTAAGTCCCAGGCATACCGGTTTGAGTGTGTCAAGAACTGCAACGCTGCTGGGTTTTCACTCTCAACAGTTTCCTGCCTGTATCAAAAATGGTCCATCACCCAAAGGACATCAATAACTGTGGGAAGCATTTGAGTCAACTTGAGCCAGCATCCCTGTGGAACACTTTCGACACCTTGTAGAGTCCATGCCCCAACGAATTGAGGCTGTTCTGAGGTTCAAAGGGGATGCAACTCCATATTATGAAGGTTTTCCTAATGTTTTGTACACTGACTAGTGCATCATTAGCTATTTAGGGTAAATAAATGATTAGTGATGATAATCAGGAGTTAATACTTATATTTACCTCTCTGACTACAAGGGATAGTGTTTTTGTTTGCATTTGCTTAAAGAAGACATGTTGTACCTATTATGCCTGTTTCAAATTAAGCAACTCCATTTAGGTATACATAGTACATTTCTCTTGATTCTACGTATGAAAAGTAACAAACTTTGTGACATGAAGTTTTACATTAAAAATGCTCTTTGGCCATGCCTTTTCAGACAGATGAATCCAGTCAGTGTGCATGATAAAATAATAAGGAGTGCACTTTAAAGTGAGCACTCGAGAAAGGTTAAAGCGCTTCCAATTGATGGGTTAAAGGAAGGAGCCATTCACATGGCTGGGTGGCCAACAGAATCCCAATGGAAGACATGGCAGCCAATTAAAACAAAGGTCAAGCCATAAAACTGGAAGTAACTATACAGGAGAATCACACCACTGAGACGAGACACCGCTGCAATGGCAGATCCTTCATTTTACTATCTCACCTCCTATATACTCCTCAGTCACAAAAATGTATTACTGTCTTTATATGATGACAATTTGATTTTACGAACCAGATTATAGATTGTAGTTCATTCAAATTGGTTTTGCCAAGCTGCAGGCACAATGGGATATTGTTCTTGCATAATCAAAGTGAATTTAAAGTAACAAATTAATCCTATAGAATAATAATAAGAAAAATACTGTATAGAAACTATGCCAAACCAATAACAACTGAAAAAAATGGTATAAAAAAAATGTAATCAAATGTTATTTGTCACATGCGCTGAACACAACAGGTGTAGACCTTACCGTGAAATGCTTACATACAAGCCCTTAATTAACAATGCAGTTCAAGAAATAGAGTTAAGAAAATATTTACTAAATAAACTAAAGTGAAAATAAATAAATATAATCAAAAAGTAACACAAGAAAATTACATAACAATAACGTGGCTATATACAGGGGGTACCAGTACCGAGTCAATGTGCGGGGGTACAGGTTAGTTGAAGTAACTTGTAAAGTGACTATGCATGGATAATAAACAGTGAGTAGCAGCAGTGTAAAAACAAAGGGGGGGGGGGTCAATGTAAATAGTCCGAGTGGATTAATTGTTCAGCAGTCTTATAGCTTGGGGTTAGAAGCTGTTAATTAAGGGGCCTTTTGGTCCTAGACTTGGCTCTTCGGTATTGCTTGCCGTGCAGTGGCAAAGAGAACTATGTCTATGACGTGGGTGCCTGGAATCTTTGGCAATTTTTGGTGCCTTCCTCTGACTCCGCCAAGTCTATACAGTTGAAGTCAGAAGTTTACATACACTTAGGTTGGAGTCATTAAAACTCGTTTTTCAACCACTCCACAAATGTCTTGTTAACAAACTATAGTTTTGGCAAGTCGGTTAGGAAATCTACTTTCTGCATGACACAAGTCATTTTCCCAACAATTGTTTACAGACAGATTATTTCACTTATAATTCACTGTATCACAATTCCAGTGGGTCAGAAGTTTACATACACTAAGTTGACTGTGCCTTTAAACAGCTTGGAAAATTCCAGAAAATTATGTCATGGTTTTAGAAGCTTCTGATAGGCTAATTGACATCATTTGAGTCAATTGGAGGTTTACCTGTGGATGTATTTCAAGGCCTACCTTCAAACTCAGTGCCTCTTTGCTTGACATCATGGGGAAATCAAAAGAAATCAGCCAAGACCTCAGAAAAAAAAGTGTAGACCTCCACAAGTCTGGTTCATCCTTGGGAGCAATTTCCAAATGCCCCATTCATCTGTACAGACAGTAGTACGCATGTAAAAACACCATGGGACCACGCAGCCGTCATACCGCTCAGGAAGGAGACCCATTCCGTCTCCTAAAGATGAACGTACTTTGGTGCAAAAAGTGCAAATGAATCCCAGAACAACAGCAAAGGACCTTGTGAAGATGCTGGAGGAAACAGGCACAAAAGTATCTATATCCACAGTAAAACGAGTCTTATATCGACATAACCTGAAAGGCCGCTCAGCAAGGAAGAAGCCACTGCTCCAAAACCGCCATAAAAAAGGCAGACTACGGTTTGCAACTGCACATGGGGACAAAGATCGTACTTTTTGGAGAAATGTCCTCTGGTCTGATGAAACAAAAATAGAACTGTTTGGCAATAATGACCATCGTTATGTTTGGAGGGAAAGGGGGAGGCTTGCAAGCCGAAGAACCTGGCGACCTGGCGCTCGCTCCACTTTCATTTTATCCGCTATTGAACACGGTTTATTCCCTCTTAAATTTGATTGATTATTTACGTTTTAAAATACCTAAAGTTGGATTAGGAAAGGTGTTTGAAATGTTTGGACAAGGTAAGATAGATAATAGATAGATAATGTGTAGTCATGTTGGACGAGTTGGAACCGGTGTTTTTCTGAATCAAACGCGCCAAATAAATTGACATTTTTGGGATATAACGACGGAGTTAATCGAACAAAAGGACCATTTGTGATGTTTATGGGACATATTGGAGTGCCAACTGAAGAAGATCTTCAAAGGTAAGACATGAATTATATCATTTTTTCTGAGTTTTGTGTCGAGCCTGGCGGGTTGAAATATGATTGTCATGTGTTTGTTTGATGGGGTGCTGTCCTCAGATGGTTTGCTTGGTTTGCTTTCGGTTTGCTTTCGCCGTAAAGCCTTTTTGAAAACTGACATGGTGGCTGGAGTAACAAGAAGTTAAGCTTTATTTTGGTGTATTGTACTTGTGATTGTATGAAAGGTAAATATTTCTAATAATTTATTTTGAATTTCGCGCTCTGCAATTTCACCGGATGTTGTCGAAACATTCCGCTAGCGGTACCCCTAGCCGTAAATGAATATATCTCACCCAATAACAGTGACTCAAGCCAGAGCACAAGGATCAGTATGGTGATTGTTCTTAAGGTGGATGGGTTTGCGTCGATTTCTAAATCACTATGTCAGACATTGCTACCCACAGACCCCTCCAAACCATCAACCCAACGCACACACACACACACACACACACACACACACACACACACACACACACACACACACACACACACACACACACACACACACACACACACACACACACACACACACACACACACACACACACACACACACACACACACACACACACCACACACACACACACACAGACATAGCTTTATTTTCATGAAAGTTCAGGACTTTTTGGAGAGTAAAAATGTTAAACATTAAAAATCATATTTTCCCTAACCCCTAACCCTAAACCTAACCCGTAACCCTAACCCTAACCTTGACCCTAACCTTAACCTTAACCCTAACCCTAACCTTGACCCTAACAGTAAGTTCATGCAAATCTTAACCTTAACTCCCAAATCCTAAACCTAACCCGTTAATCTTAAAATAACATTTAAACAAATTCAGGACATGAAAAAGGCCCTGACTTTTGAAAAAGTTATTGTTTTCCTACCTTGTCGAGACATTTGGGTGAATTGTTAAGACATTGGGGTACTGATAAGGTAGACAAACAAGCACACACACATTTGTTTTACTATCCAAACAATTGATTACCATTCAAAATCCTATTTTCCCTAAACCTAAGCCTTAACCTAACCCTAAGCTTAACACCTAACCCTAAACCTAACCCTAACTCCTACTAACCCTAACACCTAACACCTAATCCTTAACCCTAACCCTAAACCTAACCTTAACTGCTACTAACCCTAACACCTAGCACCTAACCCTAATTCTAACCCTAACCCTTATTCTAACCCTAAACCTAACCGCTAAACCAAAAATAGCCTTATTCCTTGTGGGGACCTATAAGGGCACAAGGCGAGATCCAGATGCAGACACGGGAGGCAGATGGTTAGAGTCTTTGTAGTTTATTTATAATCCACAAGGAGTAGGCAAGAGAATGGTCGTGGACAGACAAAAGGTCAAAACCAGATTCTGAGTCCAAGAGGTCGCAATTGTAAATGAGAACGTGTTCTCAATTTGCCTACCTGGTTAAATAAAGGTTAAATAAATAAAATAAAAAAGGTAAAGAGTGGCAGACAGGATCGATGTCAGGGCAGGCAGAAGGGTCAGGCAGGCGGGTACGGAGTCCAGAAAACCAGGACGACTACAAAAAAAGAATATATAACAGGAGCACGGGAAAACACGCTGGTTGACTTGAAAACATACAAGATGAACTGGCACAGAGAGACAGGAAACACAGGGATAAATACACTGGGGAAAATAAGTGACACCTGGAGGGGGTGGAGACAATCACAAGAATAGGTAAAACAGATCAGGGCGTGACAGGACCGGCGAAATGTCCACACTTGTCTGAATGTTCCTTGTTTTACTATCCTTGTGAGGACTTCTGGTCCCCACAAGGATAGTAAAACCAAACACACACCAATCCATGGATGATTTAGCATGTTGAGCTTGTTGGGGTTAAATGTCACATGGTCATTTTTGCCCCTCTTACTGTATTTCCTCTCTGACCCCTGTCACATTTGTCTGTTCAATCCCCTCTTTTCATCTTTCAATGGATGTATATTGCATTACGCTTTGTGTTTCAGTGTGAGTGAAGTGTGTTTGTGTGTTGGGAGGAGGGGGGGTCCAGCTGATTGATTATAATGTAATGCCATAGAAATACGAATGGCTAATTGCAAATGGAAATGAACCAGAACTGAATATGATATTTTTCTCTTGATGTTCACGCGATTCTCCGATGGAGGAACTTCCAATGTAGACCAAAAACATCTTGTTCCTCCTTGGCCCCACCTCTATGTAAACCTACAGCAAGACATGAGGTAACGTCTCAGAGCCGCCCTCACAGGAAGTGAGGTCATGGCAGCTGTGAAAGGCTCTCATTCTCCCAGACCTCTAGCCCCTCCCTCGTTCACCCCTGGACACCGTCTCAGTTTCAGCTACACGACCAGTCAACCATGGTCGCCGCTCCATGGCTCATTTACAGAATATAGTTTTAGCTTTGTACAGTTGGGGGTGTGGGTGGTGTCAAGCACAGCTACAGTACTTTGTGAATGGAAAAATCTAGAAATACATACAGCCACAGCGAGGGGAGGAAGAGAGAGCCAGAAGAGTGGAATCTGTGTGGGCTGAGGATTACATTTACCAAAGAAATTAGACAGAACCAAATCTGTCCCTTATCAAGCTGTTCAAATGTATTCTTAATTTACTCAGCTTTAGTTTCAGAGATGCTGCTGCCATTGAGAGACTGAACGCTAGAGGCATGCTGTGCCTATAAACTACCATTAAAATATATTTTTTGAAAATATGAAGTTGGCTAAATCTTATCTGTCCTCATAGGTCTCTCACCGGTTTTGTCCTAACACTGGTCGTCAGTCACTGTCACGACTTCTGCCGAAGTCGAAGCCTCTCCTTGTTCAGGCGGTGCTCGGCGGTCGACATCACCGCCATCATTGATCCATTTTTCATTTTCCATTGGTTTTGTCTTGTCTTCCTACACACCTGGTTTCAATCCCATTCATTACCTGTTGTGTATTTAACCCTCTGTTTCCCCTCATGTCTTTGTCAGAGATTGTTTGTATTTCAGTGTTGTATATATTTTTGTACTGGTGCGCGGACTGGTCCTCGTACGCATTTTTGTTATTGGTTACATTTAGTGTTTGGAGTATGTTTCGTTCATTGTTATTAAATAACTCCATTACACTCAGTTTGATTCTCCTATGCCTGACTTCCCTGCCACCTATACACACGACTCTGACAGTCACCTCACAGTATAGCACCTTCACATACAGCAAAACAAAAGAGGAACATTCCTATGTATGCCTCCCATTACAGATAGACATAGTGATCATATCATTCTGAGATTCTTGGGGGACTGTGGACGGCAACACCTTGCCCTGTCATCACCTACCCCCACCTGGGGAGCAGCTGGCTGGGCACTAGCACATGTGCAAGGGAGCGTGGAGTGAGGGATGACATGGGTAATGGGAAGTGGCATGACAATTAGGCTGGTTATGTGGCACTGGCGGTGGGCTGACTGAGCTCGAGAGGGCAGCCAAGGCCCAGGATGAAGGGCCAGGGCCATGAGGGGCTGAACCTGCCAGGCCACACCCCAATGAGAGAGCGTCAGAGAAGAGCTGGCTGCCAAGAGGAGTCATGGGATACATTACAGACAACAATGATGGTGGAACAGATCACTCACTGCTAAAGAGAATCATGGGACCATCATTTAGGATTAACTGTGTGTGTGTGTGTGAGAGAGAGGGAGAGAAAGAGAGCAAGAGAGAGAAAGAGAGAAAGAGAGAGATAGAGAGAGAGACAGACAGACAGACAGACAGACAGTCAGACAGACAGACAGACAGACAGAGACAGCGAGAGGGAGAGAGAGAGAGAGAGAGACAGTGAGAGAGACCGAGAGAGTGAAACAGAGAGCAAGAGAGAGAGAGAGAGAGAGAGGGGAGGTCAGAGGGAGCAATAGAAAAGGAACGAGGTGGAAGTCTTTATTCTTCCTCTGAAGGAACAACAGATCGTAGTGACACTTTGACCTGAGACATAGCACAGCTTCTCCCATTCCGCCCCTGTGTAACTGACGATCCAGGGAGCTGACAGCATAGTGACATCTCATCACCTCTCTGCTCCCTCTCCAGAGGGCTCAGACACACTATCTCTCCCATCTCACAGCACCAGGGGCTGGGGAGAGGAGGCGGCTGACACTATCCTGTCTGGATCTCGTTTACATTCCCATATACTGTATTTGTCCCTTCACCAATGGGCTACAATATATGTCCTTCACATATTTAGACTTGAGAGGTAATCGTCCGGGGATGCATGTCAGTACTGTATGTATATGAGTGAGTGCATGTACAGTCCAGTAAGTCAGTGTTTCTAGCTAAGTGACTGAGTGTGGTCCTGTCACTGTACAGAGTAGGTCTGGGTGGTTGTGCTGTGTCACATGGCTGTGTGTGTATAGGCCATGTTGTTCTGCAGCGGGAGGCTGGACGCTGAGCTGCATGGCCTGCCCTGGTGCAGAGAACTCACTCTGGGGGCCCCTGGTTTTGGCAGCAAAATGTGTTTACATTGTAATTAGGACTTAATTGGTCTGATGAAACTCCCCAAACCCTGATTACCCTGAGCCCTGCAGCCCGCCGAGCCAAACAACCAAACTCCTGGCTCACAACCCAGCACATAGAGGACGTTCCAAGAACATTGGGTAATATTCCTTAAACATTGGGTACTATTCCTGTAAGGTTGGGTAATATTCCTGTAAGGTTGGGTAATAAACCTGTAACATTGGGCACTATTCCTGTAATACTGAGGACTACTCATTTAACATTGTGTACTAGTCCTGTAACATTGGGTACTATTCCTCTAACATTGGGTACTATTCCTGTAACATTGGGTACTATTCCTGTAACATTAGGTACTATTCCTGTAACATTAGGTACTATTCCTGTCACATTGGGTACTATTCCTGTAACAGTAGGTACTAGTTCAGTATTCATGTAACATTGGGAACTAGTCCTGTAACATTGGGTACTATTCCAGAATTCCTGTAACAATAGGTACTATTCCTGTCACATTGGGTACTATTCCTGTAACATTAGTTACTAGTCCAGTATTTATGTAACATTAGTTACTATTCCTGTCACATTGGGTACTATTCCTGTAACATTAGGTACTAGTCCAGTATTTATGTAACATTAGGTACTATTCCTGTCGCATTGGGTACTATTCCTGTAACATTAGGTACTAGTCCAGTATTCCTGTAACATTGGGAACTAGTCCTGTAACATTGGGTACTATTCCTGTAACATTGGGTACTATTCCTGTAACAGTAGGTACTAGTACAGTATTCCTGTAACATTGGGAACTAGTCCTGTAACATTGGGAACTATTCCTGTAACACTGGGAACTAGTCCTGTAACATTAGGAACTAGTCCTGTCACAGTGGGTACTATTCCTGTAACATTTGGTACTATTCCTGCAACACTGGGTACTATTCCTGTAACATTGGGTACTATTCCTATAACATTAGCTATTATTCCTGTAACATTAGGTACTAGTCCAGTATTACTGTAAAATTGGGAACTAGACCTGTAACATTGGGTACTATTCCTGTAACATAAGGTACTAGTCCTGTAACATTGGGCACTATTCCTGTAACATTGGGTACTATTCCTGTAACTTTGGGTACTATTCCTGTAACATTAGGCACTATTCCTGTAACATTGTGCACTAGTCCAGTATTTATGTAACATTAGGTACTATTGGGTACTATTCCTGTAATATTGGGCACTATTCCTGTAACATTGGGTACTATTCCTGTAACATTAGGTACTATTCCTGTAACATTGGGCACTATTCCTGTAACATTAGGTACTATTCCTGTAACATTAGGTACTATTCCTGTAACATTGGGTACTATTCCTGTAACATTAGGTACTATTCCTGTAACATTAGGTACTATTCCTGTAACATTAGCTACTATTCCTGTAACATTGGGTACTATTCCTGTAACATTGGGCACTATTCCTGTAATATTAGGCACTATTCCTGTAACATTAGGTATTATTCCTGTAACATTGGGTACTATTCCTGTAACATTGGGCACTATTCCTGTAACATTAGGTACTAGTCCAGTATTTATGTAACATTAGGTATTATTGGGTACTATTCCTGTAACATTGGGTACTATTCCTGTAACATTGGGTACTATTTCTGTAACATTGGGTACTATTCCTGTAACATTAGGTACTAGTCCAGTATTTATGTAACATTAGGTATTATTGGGTACTATTCCTGTAACATTGGGTACTATTCCTCATGCCTTTTGCACACATTGTATATAGATTCTCTTTTTTTCTACCATGTTATTGACTTGTTTATTGTTTACTCCATGTGTAACTCTGTGTTGTTGTCTGTTCACACTGTTATGCTTTATCTTGGCCAGGTCGCAGTTGCAAATGAGAACTTGTTCTCAACTAGCCTACCTGGTTAAATAAAGGTGAAATAAAAAAATAAAAAAATACAAATTCCTGTAACATTGGATACTATTTCTGTAACATTAGGTACTATTCCTGTAACATTAGGTACTATTCCTGTAACATTAGCTACTATTCCTGTAACATTGGGTACTATTCCTGTAACATTGGGCACTATTCCTGTAACATTAGGTACTATTCCTGTAACATTGGGCACTATTCCTGTAACATTGGGCACTATTCCTGTAACATTAGGTACATTATTCTGTAACATTGGGTACTATTCCTGTAACATTGGGCGCTATTCCTGTAACATTAGGTACTATTCCTGTAACATTGGGTACTATTCCTGTAACATTTGGCACTATTCCTGTAACATTAGGTACTATTCCTGTAACATTAGGTACTATTCCTGTAACATTAGCTACTATTCCTGTAACATTGGGTACTATTCCTGTAACATTGGGTACTATTCCTGTAACATTGGGCACTATTCCTGTAACATTAGGTACTATTACTGTAACATTGGGTACTATTCCTGTAACATTAGGTACTAGTCCAGTATTTATGTAACATTAGGTATTATTGGGTACTATTCCTGTAACACTGGGAACTAGTCCTGTAACATTGGGTACTATTCCTGTAACATTAGGTACTATTCCTGTAACATTAGGAACTAGTCTTGTCACAGTGGGTACTATTCCTGTAACATTTGGTACTATTCCTGCAACACTGGGTACTATTCCTGTAACATTGGGTACTATTCCTATAACATTAGCTATTATTCCTGTAACATTAGGTACTAGTCCAGTATTACTGTAAAATTAGGAACTAGACCTGTAACATTGGGTACTATTCCTGTAACATAAGGTACTAGTCCTGTAACATTGGGCACTATTCCTGTAACATTGGGTACTATTCCTGTAACTTTGGGTACTATTCCTGTAACATTAGGCACTATTCTTGTAACATTGTGCACTAGTCCAGTATTTATGTAACATTAGGTACTATTGGGTACTATTCCTGTAATATTGGGCACTATTCCTGTAACATTGGGTACTATTCCTGTAACATTAGGTACTATTCCTGTAACATTGGGCACTATTCCTGTAACATTAGGTACTATTCCTGTAACATTAGGTACTATTCCTGTAACATTGGGTACTATTCCTGTAACATTAGGTACTATTCCTGTAACATTAGGTACTATTCCTGTAACATTAGCTACTATTCCTGTAACATTGGGTACTATTCCTGTAACATTGGGCACTATTCCTGTAATATTAGGCACTATTCCTGTAACATTAGGTATTATTCCTGTAACATTGGGTACTATTCCTGTAACATTGGGCACTATTCCTGTAACATTAGGTACTAGTCCAGTATTTATGTAACATTAGGTATTATTGGGTACTATTCCTGTAACATTGGGTACTATTCCTGTAACATTGGGTACTATTTCTGTAACATTGGGTACTATTCCTGTAACATTAGGTACTAGTCCAGTATTTATGTAACATTAGGTATTATTGGGTACTATTCCTGTAACATTGGGTACTATTCCTCATGCCTTTTGCACACATTGTATATAGATTCTCTTTTTTTCTACCATGTTATTGACTTGTTTATTGTTTACTCCATGTGTAACTCTGTGTTGTTGTCTGTTCACACTGTTATGCTTTATCTTGGCCAGGTCGCAGTTGCAAATGAGAACTTGTTCTCAACTAGCCTACCTGGTTAAATAAAGGTGAATTAAAAAAATAAAAAAATAAAAATTCCTGTAACATTGGATACTATTTCTGTAACATTAGGTACTATTCCTGTAACATTAGGTACTATTCCTGTAACATTAGCTACTATTCCTGTAACATTGGGTACTATTCCTGTAACATTGGGCACTATTCCTGTAACATTAGGTACTATTCCTGTAACATTGGGCACTATTCCTGTAACATTGGGCACTATTCCTGTAACATTAGGTACATTATTCTGTAACATTGGGTACTATTCCTGTAACATTGGGCGCTATTCCTGTAACATTAGGTACTATTCCTGTAACATTGGGTACTATTCCTGTAACATTGGGCACTATTCCTGTAACATTAGGTACTATTCCTGTAACATTAGGTACTATTCCTGTAACATTAGCTACTATTCCTGTAACATTGGGTACTATTCCTGTAACATTGGGTACTATTCCTGTAACATTAGGCACTATTCCTGTAACATTAGGTACTATTCCTGTAACATTAGCTACTATTCCTGTAACATTGGGTACTATTCCTGTAACATTGGGTACTATTCCTGTAACATTGGGCACTATTCCTGTAACATTAGGTACTATTACTGTAACATTGGGTACTAGTCCTGTAACATTGGGAACTATTCCTGTAACACTGGGAACTAGTCCTGTAACATTGGGTACTATTCCTGTAACATTAGGTACTATTCCTGTAACATTAGGAACTAGTCTTGTCACAGTGGGTACTATTCCTGTAACATTTGGTACTATTCCTGCAACACTGGGTACTATTCCTGTAACATTGGGTACTATTCCTATAACATTAGCTATTATTCCTGTAACATTAGGTACTAGTCCAGTATTACTGTAAAATTAGGAACTAGACCTGTAACATTGGGTACTATTCCTGTAACATAAGGTACTAGTCCTGTAACATTGGGCACTATTCCTGTAACATTGGGTACTATTCCTGTAACTTTGGGTACTATTCCTGTAACATTAGGCACTATTCTTGTAACATTGTGCACTAGTCCAGTATTTATGTAACATTAGGTACTATTGGGTACTATTCCTGTAATATTGGGCACTATTCCTGTAACATTGGGTACTATTCCTGTAACATTAGGTACTATTCCTGTAACATTGGGCACTATTCCTGTAACATTAGGTACTATTCCTGTAACATTAGGTACTATTCCTGTAACATTGGGTACTATTCCTGTAACATTAGGTACTATTCCTGTAACATTAGGTACTATTCCTGTAACATTAGCTACTATTCCTGTAACATTGGGTACTATTCCTGTAACATTGGGCACTATTCCTGTAATATTAGGCACTATTCCTGTAACATTAGGTATTATTCCTGTAACATTGGGTACTATTCCTGTAACATTGGGCACTATTCCTGTAACATTAGGTACTAGTCCAGTATTTATGTAACATTAGGTATTATTGGGTACTATTCCTGTAACATTGGGTACTATTCCTGTAACATTGGGTACTATTTCTGTAACATTGGGTACTATTCCTGTAACATTAGGTACTAGTCCAGTATTTATGTAACATTAGGTATTATTGGGTACTATTCCTGTAACATTGGGTACTATTCCTCATGCCTTTTGCACACATTGTATATAGATTCTCTTTTTTTCTACCATGTTATTGACTTGTTTATTGTTTACTCCATGTGTAACTCTGTGTTGTTGTCTGTTCACACTGTTATGCTTTATCTTGGCCAGGTCGCAGTTGCAAATGAGAACTTGTTCTCAACTAGCCTACCTGGTTAAATAAAGGTGAAATAAAAAAATAAAAAAATAAAAATTCCTGCAACATTGGATACTTTTTCTGTAACATTAGGTACTATTCCTGTAACATTAGGTACTATTCCTGTAACATTAGCTACTATTCCTGTAACATTGGGTACTATTCCTGTAACATTGGGCACTATTCCTGTAACATTAGGTACTATTCCTGTAACATTGGGCACTATTCCTGTAACATTGGGCACTATTCCTGTAACATTAGGTACATTATTCTGTAACATTGGGTACTATTCCTGTAACATTGGGCGCTATTCCTGTAACATTAGGTACTATTCCTGTAACATTGGGTACTATTCCTGTAACATTGGGCACTATTCCTGTAACATTGGGTACTATTCCTGTAACATTGGGCACTATTCCTGTAACATTAGGTACTATTACTGTAACATTGGGTACTATTCCTGTAACATTAGGAACTAGTCCTGTCACAGTGGGTACTATTCCTGTAACATTTGGTACTATTCCTGCAACACTGGGTACTATTCCTGTAACATTGGGTACTATTCCTATAACATTAGCTATTATTCCTGTAACATTAGGTACTAGTCCAGTATTACTGTAAAATTGGGAACTAGACCTGTAACATTGGGTACTATTCCTGTAACATAAGGTACTAGTCCTGTAACATTGGGCACTATTCCTGTAACATTGGGTACTATTCCTGTAACTTTGGGTACTATTCCTGTAACATTAGGCACTATTCCTGTAACATTGTGCACTAGTCCAGTATTTATGTAACATTAGGTACTATTGGGTACTATTCCTGTAACACTGGGAACTAGTCCTGTAACATTGGGTACTATTCCTGTAACATTAGGTACTATTCCTGTAACATTAGGAACTAGTCCTGTCACAGTGGGTACTATTCCTGTAACATTTGGTACTATTCCTGCAACACTGGGTACTATTCCTGTAACATTGGGTACTATTCCTATAACATTAGCTATTATTCCTGTAACATTAGGTACTAGTCCAGTATTACTGTAAAATTGGGAACTAGACCTGTAACATTGGGTACTATTCCTGTAACATAAGGTACTAGTCCTGTAACATTGGGCACTATTCCTGTAACATTGGGTACTATTCCTGTAACTTTGGGTACTATTCCTGTAACATTAGGCACTATTCCTGTAACATTGTGCACTAGTCCAGTATTTATGTAACATTAGGTACTATTGGGTACTATTCCTGTAATATTGGGCACTATTCCTGTAACATTGGGTACTATTCCTGTAACATTAGGTACTATTCCTGTAACATTGGGCACTATTCCTGTAACATTAGGTACTATTCCTGTAACATTAGGTACTATTCCTGTAACATTGGGTACTATTCCTGTAACATTAGGTACTATTCCTGTAACATTAGGTACTATTCCTGTAACATTAGCTACTATTCCTGTAACATTGGGTACTATTCCTGTAACATTGGGCACTATTCCTGTAATATTAGGCACTATTCCTGTAACATTAGGTATTATTCCTGTAACATTGGGTACTATTCCTGTAACATTGGGCACTATTCCTGTAACATTAGGTACTAGTCCAGTATTTATGTAACATTAGGTATTATTGGGTACTATTCCTGTAACATTGGGTACTATTCCTGTAACATTGGGTACTATTTCTGTAACATTGGGTACTATTCCTGTAACATTAGGTACTAGTCCAGTATTTATGTAACATTAGGTATTATTGGGTACTATTCCTGTAACATTGGGTACTATTCCTCATGCCTTTTGCACACATTGTATATAGATTCTCTTTTTTTCTACCATGTTATTGACTTGTTTATTGTTTACTCCATGTGTAACTCTGTGTTGTTGTCTGTTCACACTGTTATGCTTTATCTTGGCCAGGTCGCAGTTGCAAATGAGAACTTGTTCTCAACTAGCCTACCTGGTTAAATAAAGGTGAAATAAAAAAATAAAAAAATAAAAATTCCTGTAACATTGGATACTATTTCTGTAACATTAGGTACTATTCCTGTAACATTAGGTACTATTCCTGTAACATTAGCTACTATTCCTGTAACATTGGGTACTATTCCTGTAACATTGGGCACTATTCCTGTAACATTAGGTACTATTCCTGTAACATTGGGCACTATTCCTGTAACATTGGGCACTATTCCTGTAACATTAGGTACATTATTCTGTAACATTGGGTACTATTCCTGTAACATTGGGCGCTATTCCTGTAACATTAGGTACTATTCCTGTAACATTGGGTACTATTCCTGTAACATTGGGCACTATTCCTGTAACATTAGGTACTATTCCTGTAACATTAGGTACTATTCCTGTAACATTAGCTACTATTCCTGTAACATTGGGTACTATTCCTGTAACATTGGGTACTATTCCTGTAACATTAGGCACTATTCCTGTAACATTAGGTACTATTCCTGTAACATTGGGTACTATTCCTGTAACATTGGGCACTATTCCTGTAACATTAGGTACTATTACTGTAACATTGGGTACTATTCCTGTAACATTAGGTACTAGTCCAGTATTTATGTAACATTAGGTATTATTGGGTACTATTCCTGTAACATTGGGTACTATTCCTGTAACATTGGGCACTATTCCTGTAACATTAGGTACTATTCCTGTAACATTAGGAACTAGTCCTGTCACATTGGGTACTATTCCTGTAACATTTGGTACTATTCCTGCAACACTGGGAACTATTCCTGTAACATTGGGTACTATTCCTATAACATTAGCTATTATTCCTGTAACATTAGGTACTAGTCCAGTATTACTGTAAAATTGGGAACTAGTCCTGTAACATTGGGTACTATTCCTGTAACATAAGGTACTAGTCCTGTAACATTGGGCACTATTCCTGTAACATTGGGTACTATTCCTGTAACTTTGGGTACTATTCCTGTAACATTAGGCACTATTCCTGTAACATTGTGCACTAGTCCAGTATTTATGTAACATTAGGTACTATTGGGTACTATTCCTGTAATATTGGGCACTATTCCCGTAACATTGGGTACTATTCCTGTAACATTAGGTTCTATTCCTGTAACATTGGGCACTATTCCTGTAACATTAGGTACTATTCCTGTAACATTAGGTACTATTCCTGTAACATTGGGTACTATTCCTGTAACATTAGGTACTATTCCTGTAACATTAGGTACTTTTCCTGTAACATTTTCTACTATTCCTGTAACATTGGGTACTATTCCTGTAACATTGGGCACTATTCCTGTAATATTAGGCATTATTCCTGTAACATTAGGTATTATTCCTGTAACATTGGGTACTATTCCTGTAACATTGGGCACTATTCCTGTAACATTAGGTACTAGTCCAGTATTTATGTAACATTAGGTATTATTGGGTACTATTCCTGTAACATTGGGTACTATTCCTGTAACATTGGGTACTATTTCTGTAACATTGGGTACTATTCCTGTAACATTAGGTACTAGTCCAGTATTTATGTAACATTAGGTATTATTGGGTACTATTCCTGTAACATTGGGTACTATTCCTCATGCCTTTTGCACACATTGTATATAGATTCTCTTTTTTTCTACCATGTTATTGACTTGTTTATTGTTTACTCCATGTGTAACTCTGTGTTGTTGTCTGTTCACACTGCTATGCTTTATCTTGGCCAGGTCGCAGTTGCAAATGAGAACTTGTTCTCAACTAGCCTACCTGGTTAAATAAAGGTGAAATAAAAAAATAAAAAAATAAAAATTCCTGTAACATTGGGTACTATTTCTGTAACATTAGGTACTATTCCTGTAACAGTAGGTACTATTCCTGTAACATTAGCTACTATTCCTGTAACATTGGGTACTATTCCTGTAACATTGGGCACTATTCCTTTAACATTAGGTACTATTCCTGTAACATTGGGCACTATTCCTGTAACATTGGGCACTATTCCTGTAACATTAGGTACATTATTCTGTAACATTGGGTACTATTCCTGTAACATTGGGCACTATTCCTGTAACATTAGGTACTATTCCTGTAACATTGGGTACTATTCCTGTAACATTGGGCACTATTCCTGCAACATTAGGTACTATTCCTGTAACATTAGGTACTATTCCTGTAACATTAGCTACTATTCCTGTAACATTAGGCACTATTCCTGTAACATTAGGTACTATTCCTGTAACATTGGGTACTATTCCTGTAACATTGGGCACTATTCCTGTAACATTAGGTACTATTACTGTAACATTGGGTACTATTCCTGTAACATTAGGTACTATTCCTGTAACATTAGCTACTATTCCTGTAACATTGGGTACTATTCCTGTAACATTGGGTACTATTCCTGTAACATTAGGCACTATTCCTGTAACATTAGGTACAATTCCTGTAACATTGGGTACTATTCCTGTAACATTGGGCACTATTCCTGTAACATTAGGTACTATTACTGTAACATTGGGTACTATTCCTGTAACATTAGGTACTAGTCCAGTATTTATGTAACATTAGGTATTATTGGGTACTATTCCTGTAACATTGGGTACTATTCCTGTAACATTGGGCACTATTCCTGTAACATTAGGTACTATTCCTGTAACATTAGGTACTATTCCTGTAACATTGGGTACTATTCCTGTAACATTGGGCACTATTCCTGTAACATTAGGTACTATTACTGTAACATTGGGTACTATTCCTGTAACATTAGGTACTATTCCTGTAACATTAGCTACTATTCCTGTAACATTGGGTACTATTCCTGTAACATTGGGTACTATTCCTGTAACATTAGGCACTATTCCTGTAACATTAGGTACTATTCCTGTAACATTGGGTACTATTCCTGTAACATTGGGCACTATTCCTGTAACATTAGGTACTATTACTGTAACATTGGGTACTATTCCTGTAACATTAGGTACTAGTCCAGTATTTATGTAACATTAGGTATTATTGGGTACTATTCCTGTAACATTGGGTACTATTCCTGTAACATTGGGCACTATTCCTGTAACATTAGGTACTATTCCTGTAACATTAGGAACTAGTCCTGTCACATTGGGTACTATTCCTGTAACATTTGGTACTATTCCTGCAACACTGGGAACTATTCCTGTAACATTGGGTACTATTCCTATAACATTAGCTATTATTCCTGTAACATTAGGTACTAGTCCAGTATTACTGTAAAATTGGGAACTAGTCCTGTAACATTGGGTACTATTCCTGTAACATAAGGTACTAGTCCTGTAACATTGGGCACTATTCCTGTAACATTGGGTACTATTCCTGTAACTTTGGGTACTATTCCTGTAACATTAGGCACTATTCCTGTAACATTGTGCACTAGTCCAGTATTTATGTAACATTAGGTACTATTGGGTACTATTCCTGTAATATTGGGCACTATTCCTGTAACATTGGGTACTATTCCTGTAACATTAGGTTCTATTCCTGTAACATTGGGCACTATTCCTGTAACATTAGGTACTATTCCTGTAACATTAGGTACTAGTCCTGTAACATTGGGCACTATTCCTGTAACATTGGGTACTATTCCTGTAACTTTGGGTACTATTCCTGTAACATTAGGCACTATTCCTGTAACATTGTGCAATAGTCCAGTATTTATGTAACATTAGGTACTATTGGGTACTATTCCTGTAATATTGGGCACTATTCCCGTAACATTGGGTACTATTCCTGTAACATTAGGTTCTATTCCTGTAACATTGGGCACTATTCCTGTAACATTAGGTACTATTCCTGTAACATTAGGTACTATTCCTGTAACATTGGGTACTATTCCTGTAACATTAGGTACTATTCCTGTAACATTAGGTACTTTTCCTGTAACATTTTCTACTATTCCTGTAACATTGGGTACTATTCCTGTAACATTGGGCACTATTCCTGTAATATTAGGCATTATTCCTGTAACATTAGGTATTATTCCTGTAACATTGGGTACTATTCCTGTAACATTGGGCACTATTCCTGTAACATTAGGTACTAGTCCAGTATTTATGTAACATTAGGTATTATTGGGTACTATTCCTGTAACATTGGGTACTATTCCTGTAACATTGGGTACTATTTCTGTAACATTGGGTACTATTCCTGTAACATTAGGTACTAGTCCAGTATTTATGTAACATTAGGTATTATTGGGTACTATTCCTGTAACATTGGGTACTATTCCTCATGCCTTTTGCACACATTGTATATAGATTCTCTTTTTTTCTACCATGTTATTGACTTGTTTATTGTTTACTCCATGTGTAACTCTGTGTTGTTGTCTGTTCACACTGCTATGCTTTATCTTGGCCAGGTCGCAGTTGCAAATGAGAACTTGTTCTCAACTAGCCTACCTGGTTAAATAAAGGTGAAATAAAAAAATAAAAAAATAAAAATTCCTGTAACATTGGGTACTATTTCTGTAACATTAGGTACTATTCCTGTAACAGTAGGTACTATTCCTGTAACATTAGCTACTATTCCTGTAACATTGGGTACTATTCCTGTAACATTGGGCACTATTCCTTTAACATTAGGTACTATTCCTGTAACATTGGGCACTATTCCTGTAACATTGGGCACTATTCCTGTAACATTAGGTACATTATTCTGTAACATTGGGTACTATTCCTGTAACATTGGGCACTATTCCTGTAACATTAGGTACTATTCCTGTAACATTGGGTACTATTCCTGTAACATTGGGCACTATTCCTGCAACATTAGGTACTATTCCTGTAACATTAGGTACTATTCCTGTAACATTAGCTACTATTCCTGTAACATTAGGCACTATTCCTGTAACATTAGGTACTATTCCTGTAACATTGGGTACTATTCCTGTAACATTGGGCACTATTCCTGTAACATTAGGTACTATTACTGTAACATTGGGTACTATTCCTGTAACATTAGGTACTATTCCTGTAACATTAGCTACTATTCCTGTAACATTGGGTACTATTCCTGTAACATTGGGTACTATTCCTGTAACATTAGGCACTATTCCTGTAACATTAGGTACTATTCCTGTAACATTGGGTACTATTCCTGTAACATTGGGCACTATTCCTGTAACATTAGGTACTATTACTGTAACATTGGGTACTATTCCTGTAACATTAGGTACTAGTCCAGTATTTATGTAACATTAGGTATTATTGGGTACTATTCCTGTAACATTGGGTACTATTCCTGTAACATTGGGCACTATTCCTGTAACATTAGGTACTATTCCTGTAACATTAGGTACTATTCCTGTAACATTGGGTACTATTCCTGTAACATTGGGCACTATTCCTGTAACATTAGGTACTATTACTGTAACATTGGGTACTATTCCTGTAACATTAGGTACTATTCCTGTAACATTAGCTACTATTCCTGTAACATTGGGTACTATTCCTGTAACATTGGGTACTATTCCTGTAACATTAGGCACTATTCCTGTAACATTAGGTACTATTCCTGTAACATTGGGTACTATTCCTGTAACATTGGGCACTATTCCTGTAACATTAGGTACTATTACTGTAACATTGGGTACTATTCCTGTAACATTAGGTACTAGTCCAGTATTTATGTAACATTAGGTATTATTGGGTACTATTCCTGTAACATTGGGTACTATTCCTGTAACATTGGGCACTATTCCTGTAACATTAGGTACTATTCCTGTAACATTAGGAACTAGTCCTGTCACATTGGGTACTATTCCTGTAACATTTGGTACTATTCCTGCAACACTGGGAACTATTCCTGTAACATTGGGTACTATTCCTATAACATTAGCTATTATTCCTGTAACATTAGGTACTAGTCCAGTATTACTGTAAAATTGGGAACTAGTCCTGTAACATTGGGTACTATTCCTGTAACATAAGGTACTAGTCCTGTAACATTGGGCACTATTCCTGTAACATTGGGTACTATTCCTGTAACTTTGGGTACTATTCCTGTAACATTAGGCACTATTCCTGTAACATTGTGCACTAGTCCAGTATTTATGTAACATTAGGTACTATTGGGTACTATTCCTGTAATATTGGGCACTATTCCTGTAACATTGGGTACTATTCCTGTAACATTAGGTTCTATTCCTGTAACATTGGGCACTATTCCTGTAACATTAGGTACTATTCCTGTAACATTAGGTACTATTCCTGTAACATTGGGTACTATTCCTGTAACATTAGGTACTATTCCTGTAACATTAGGTACTTTTCCTGTAACATTTTCTACTATTCCTGTAACATTGGGTACTATTCCTGTAACATTGGGCACTATTCCTGTAATATTAGGCATTATTCCTGTAACATTAGGTATTATTCCTGTAACATTGGGTACTATTCCTGTAACATTGGGCACTATTCCTGTAACATTAGGTACTAGTCCAGTATATATGTAACATTAGGTATTATTGGGTACTATTCCTGTAACATTGGGTACTATTCCTGTAACATTGGGTACTATTTCTGTAACATTGGGTACTATTCCTGTAACATTAGGTACTAGTCCAGTATTTATGTAACATTAGGTATTATTGGGTACTATTCCTGTAACATTGGGTACTATTCCTCATGCCTTTTGCACACATTGTATATAGATTCTCTTTTTTTCTACCATGTTATTGACTTGTTTATTGTTTACTCCATGTGTAACTCTGTGTTGTTGTCTGTTCACACTGCTATGCTTTATCTTGGCCAGGTCGCAGTTGCAAATGAGAACTTGTTCTCAACTAGCCTACCTGGTTAAATAAAGGTGAAATAAAAAAATAAAAAAATAAAAATTCCTGTAACATTGGGTACTATTTCTGTAACATTAGGTACTATTCCTGTAACAGTAGGTACTATTCCTGTAACATTAGCTACTATTCCTGTAACATTGGGTACTATTCCTGTAACATTGGGCACTATTCCTGTAACATTAGGTACTATTCCTGTAACATTGGGCACTATTCCTGTAACATTGGGCACTATTCCTGTAACATTAGGTACATTATTCTGTAACATTGGGTACTATTCCTGTAACATTGGGCACTATTCCTGTAACATTAGGTACTATTCCTGTAACATTGGGTACTATTCCTGTAACATTGGGCACTATTCCTGTAACATTAGGTACTATTCCTGTAACATTAGGTACTATTCCTGTAACATTAGCTACTATTCCTGTAACATTGGGTACTATTCCTGTAACATTGGGTACTATTCCTGTAACATTAGGCACTATTCCTGTAACATTAGGTACTATTCCTGTAACATTGGGTACTATTCCTGTAACATTGGGCACTATTCCTGTAACATTAGGTACTATTACTGTAACATTGGGTACTATTCCTGTAACATTAGGTACTAGTCCAGTATTTATGTAACATTAGGTATTATTGGGTACTATTCCTGTAACATTGGGTACTATTCCTGTAACATTGGGCACTATTCCTGTAACATTAGGTACTATTCCTGTAACATTGGGCACTATTCCTGTAACATTAGGTACTATTCCTGTAACATTGGGTAATATTCCCATAATGTTCTCAAAGGGTTTTGACTATGAGTGTCATTTTTATTACCCTTACTGCTCTGGGAGCATATAGAAAAATAGATTATCAGGATGTGTGTTTTTTTTTGCCACATGCTTTAGTCAGGGATCTGGGGGTGTGCTGAGTCTTATTGATTGTAGTGTTATTGAAGTATAGTCTTATGCAGTGTGCCGCTCCCAAACTTGTTCCCCAGTGCTTACCTGCACTGTGTCTGGGTATAGACTGTAGCTTACTTTGGGCTCTACTCATTCCGCATCGTGGAAGTTCAGCTTTACAACGTGATTGAAATTTAAAGGCAATGTTTCCGCTTTAGCAGAGACTGCATTCATTATAAACGCTGCATATGTCGGCTCAATCGGAAATTACCTTTAAAAATGTTTCAGCTTTACAGATTGAATAGAGCCCTAGTCTGTGTGGGTAAAGAAGCCATGGCATTGTCCGAAATCTGTCTACTAACTACTTACTGTGTACTATTCGTACTACATGCTATTTTGAACATATTAATAAAATGCAGTTTAGTAAAATGCAGTAAGCAACAAATATCAACATACTAGGCTCACCCATCCTGAGAATGCGTCATCTAATGTGCAATTGCGTTGATTCCCACCATTTGTTCATTTGGGTACAGCGCATCCTCTTATCTCATAATTAGCTGATTATCAGCTGTTGTCCACAACACTTGCGTGTGGAAAGACGATTCTCTTCGTCAAAAGTGTGAAGCGAATTCTACTAGATGCCTAAAAGCCGAAATTAGTACAATATAGTGGTATTTAAAGCATACTAGATTTTCAACATTTCACATACCATACAACTTTATATTTTTTCATACATAAAATGCCTACTATTTACAACGCAAGTATGGGTATTCGGACACAGCCAACATCTTTGCATTTCAATACCTAACAATACCTCTATCTCTTTCTCCTTCCCTCTTCTTCTCTCTTTTTCTCTCTCTGCCTCCTCCCAAAACCCATGCAATGGGAAACTTGCCTGGCCCCTGGAGGGGCAACAGGCGGAACGTAAACACACCTGTCTCTGCCTGCCCTGGCCTCGTGGGGCTGCTGGGCAGAAGGACCCATCAGCAGTCCATCTGAGCCCCGTGGCCGGCACTGCCAAACCTAGCTCCCGGTAGGCCCAGTTGGGCTGACACTCCAGACAGAGCCTGGGGATACTGAGAAAGCTGGGCAGGCTGGCTGCTGTGCTGCTGGGAGCATGGAGAGTGGAGCGTGTCAAACAAAGCCAGCCTGTGTCCGGGCTCTCCCGGGGCTCTGCCTGGCTGGACTGGCCTGCCTCTCTCAGGCACAGCGACTGGATCGATCCTCAGCCCATGCAGCCATAGTAGGCCACAATGCATCAGTGATACAGTGTGGTAGGACTGTTTTAAGTGGAGTGCAGTGGAGCGATTGGACCGTTGTAGTGTGTTTTGTCTGTAGTTCGAACATACTATACACATCAATACGTTCCTCTTTTTCTCTTATTTTCCTCTTCCCCTGGCCCGAACTGTCTCATTGTCATTCTGTCTTCCCATATGGAAAAAAAATACATTTAAGATATATTCTTAGATATATTTTTTAGGGTACATGTGAAATGTAACAAAACATTTTTTTAAAGTATTTACATTTTTGCATTGTAATTTCAGAGAAATGTCCATGATATATCTGCCGCTAATAGTTAAATGATAATGTTTCACAATATTATTTACCTGCCAGTGTTGTGATTGGCTGTGATATTCACTTATTGATTTCTCTTACCAGAGCAGCATCTGTTGTCAAACTGAGAATGTTGTTCTGACTTTGTGGCTGTGTTTTCTAGTGGAAATCGCTCTGTCATTTTCTGGTTGTAAAAGTTTTACACTGTTCGCTCAATTTCAGGTTATGTGAGAAAACAAGCACTGATTTTCAACCTTCCCAAGTTCTCTCATGTCACCCCGCTCCTCTGCATACTCCACTGGCTTCCAGTTGAAGCATGCATCCAATACAAGACCATGGTGCTTACCCACGGAACAGCAAGAGGAACTGCCCCCTCCTACCTTCAGGCTATGCTCAAACCCTACACCCCAACCTGAGCTCTCCGTTCTGCCACCTCTGGTCCTTTGGCCCTCCCACCCCTACGGGAGGGAAGCTCCTGCTCAGCCCAGTCCAAGCTCTTCTCTGTCCTGGAAACCCAATAGTGGAATCAGCTTCGCCCTCTAGCTAGGACAGCAGAATCCCTGCCCATCTTCTGAAAACATCTGAATCCCTACCTCTTCAAACAGTATCTTAAATAATCCTCCTCACCAAAAAACATATATATACACTTAAACAGCACTTTCCCTTGACCCCCCCCCCCCCCCCCCCCCTCTAGCTCTGACTCTACTGACAGCTACGTTACTGAGGAAACATGTACTTTCTATCCCTGTTATATGTGGTTGTCCCACCTAGCTGTCTGAAGATGAATGCACTAACTATAAGTCACTCTGGATAGGAACATGACTAAAATCTCAATTTAAATGTAATGTAATATTGTAGAGAGTCATTGTACCATCTAAATCGCTGTGAAATATATTTTCAATAACAAAACAGTTTGTTTTTACAACTGTTTGAAGTTGGTGGACCAAAACAAAAGTTACTTTATTTATATTTTTTATGAGCATGGCCATATTTTTGGGAGGAATGAATACACCCCACACACCCCACACAAACACAGTTCACTTTCATAGCAGCCATATAAAAACAGCAAGATAATTTCGCTTGTTGTATAATTATTTTTCTCATAATTACTGTGTAAGTCTATGGAAAGGCGTGAGAACTATGAGCCTCCTAGGTTTGTATTGAAATTAATGTACCCAGAGGAGGACGGAAGCTAGCTGTACAACATGGTCTTAGAGCGTTTCGTATTATTCTGTATGATATGATATGTTATGTTTCGTATGGTATGTATTCATTTGTGGATTTCCATCACCCATTTCATATGATATGTTACAAATTACAATTCATACTATATGTTACGTATTTGCGAAAAGTGCAAATGTCACGAATTTGAAAAACGTGCAATATGTTACGAATTTGCAAAATGTATAATATGTTATGAATTCTAGCTAGGTGGCTAGGTGGCAAACGTTAGCTAGCTGGCAAACATTCGCTAGGCTAGGGGTTATGGATTAGGGTTAAGGGTCAGGGTTAAGGTTAGGGTTAGGGGTCAGGGTTAAGGTTGCGTTTAAAAGTTAGGTTAAAGGGTTAGGGGAAGGGTTAGCTAACATGCTAAGTAGTTGAAAAGTAGATAAAAAGTCATAAGTAGTTGAAAAGTTGCTAAAAAGTAATAAGTAGTTGAAAAGTTGCTAAAGTTGTCCTTGAGGAGATTTGAACCTTTGGGTTGCTAGACGTTCGAATTATACTCCCACCCATCTACCCCAAACAACCACCCTACTTTAGGTTTTGCCTTAAGTAACCATCTGTCTTATGAAACCATACCAAACATAACATATCATACTAATTTGGTTTCCCGGATTTACATTTACTATGTTACATCTAGTCTATGAGACCAGGCTGAGCTGTCCTCTGGCTACACCATGGCTCTACCTTACAGAGTGCTGTTGAGGCTACTGCAAAACAATGTCTTTTATTCAATTATTTGGTGACGTGAAAATATTTAGTATAGTTTTATCTGAAAAGAATAACCTTTCTAATGTTTCACTATTTTTATTTTTATGAAATGGTCCTCCCCTTCCTCCTCTGAGGAGCCTCCACTGATGTACATGCATCTCTGGAATACATTTTAAGGCTTTACATCCATTTATGAAAAACAATTCCCGTATGGGTTCTGCTTGACTCACAAGAGCAGCTTGTTAAATAGTCTCTGCTCTGGGATGTGTGTGTGTGTGTGTGTGTGTGTGTGTGTGTGTGTGTGTGTGTGTGTGTGTGTGTGTGTGTGTGTGTGTGTGTGTGTGTGTGTGTGTGTGTGTGTGTGTGTGTGTGTGTGTGTGTGTGTGTGTGTGTGTGTGTGTGTGTGTGTGTGTGTGTGTGTGACCCCATTGGAAGAGATTGTCCTGAGGTTATTCCACCCTGCTCAGGTGGGGGAGGAACAGAAGGAGAAAATAGCTTCACTGACCAGCACTGACATTTATCCATCAGAAATAGTACCCAATGCAGAGAGCCTCACGCTGAGCTGTTCTTTTGTCTTTTACTACATGGAGAATGACATGCTCTCTGGTTTTACAGGAAACAGTCAAAACAATCAAAAGGCTGTGTTGATGGTGGATAATTCCTGATGTGGAATTAAGAGACCTGGCCTGGCCCCAAATTAATGAACCAAGCCCTCTCACTAATGAGGCTAGCACTGGGCTCACACATCAAATCTTGGCTCAGCACACACACACACACACACACACACACACATACATGCAGACATATATACACACATGCACACACACATATACAGTACACATACTGAAATGCACAAACACCCACACACACACACAAATGTTCTCCGTCCTTATTCAAACCGGGGCAGTAAAACTCAGAGGGGGAGAGTTAATTAGTTGGGACAGGAGGGAGTCTCTCCATTAGACTTAAGTTCATGAACCTTCACTCTGCCAGTAGATCAAATACCTGTTTCATATCAAACCATGGTGGACAATCACACTGTAACCTTCTCTGATCTACTCGGGAGACATCATTAGCTGATCTCAGGCTACATCATCTATTTGTTTTGTATTCCAGAGGTCTCCTTACATTTCAAATGTTGATGTAGCATTTGAACTCAATGAACCTTTACTCTTGATAGTGTGTAAATGATGTAGGCTATACCATATCTAACAAGCATTGAGCTTATTATTTCATCATCGCTATGCAAACTAGGCTGATTTCCGCAACAAGTTTTGTTTAGGTAATAAAATGAAAACATTCATTTGAACTACTTTTGGGTACCTTGTTAACATTACAACATGAAATCCATGTCTTAAGCATTGCTACGTTTTGGAAATGGCAAAGATCTGCTTGACACATTAAAGTTACTTACCTTACAGATCACGAAGTCAACTAATTTCCAACCCAGTCATATATAAATAAGTTTGATTCATACACTGGCTTGTCTGGCTGTCATGTTTTTATTTTAACCTGCCCTTCGCTTATCTACACTGATATAATATAATTTCAGTAGTCCTCTACTATGATTTTTTAAAAGTATATCTCGCATAGCTCATTAGTACACCCTTGTGGTTGAATATATATGTATCTATTGTAGGTCCTAGGATACAACAATGAATAATGTGCAACAAATAAATACCATCCAAGGATACCTTACAACTTACAATAATGAACACCTTGTGAAACCACTGTGCAAACCAACCTGGCAATATTTAAGATTGTAATACATAAACTTTGATCATTTTTGGTGCAGTTTGTCATTAATTTATTTTCACAGATTGTTTTGTACAATCACATGGCAATCATAGATTAAATTACTGATTTCTGATGTGTGGAATATAGAGAAGGTGGTTGCTGTGTGGGTGGGAGGTTCTGCCTGTCACTTGTAGCCAGTCTCGGAAGGGGGACTTGAAGAGGGAGACTGCGAAGTCCAGGCACTGTTGCTCTCTTTGTTCTGAGTGTTTGCAGTGCTAGTGTTTTTGGTTAATCTGTGGATCTCACATATTATGTGCCCAGTATAATAAAAAAACTTCATTAGCAGATAATGACAACAACAGTAGCTGTAGATGATGTAATGAAAAGTTGGAGGGTGGTTGGTAGTGAAGGACATCATGTGGATCCACGTCTGAGTGTTGAGCAGAATCCCTAGCTCCTGGAGAACAGGAGCAGAGTTAAAGGGAACAGGTTGGGAGACAGAGACGGTAACAACCAAACACACAGGTTACATTTTACTGTGAGAAAATTTGATGGATTAGTGTAGTGTTATAAATGGGAGATATGTATTTTCAACAATTTTGTAAGGTATAGCCTACCTCAAGCGATACCTCTTGGGCTCGGTCAGTCGATGGTCCTAAAGTCATTTGGAGGTAGATTGAAGAGGTACATTTTTATAAGCTCAGCATGACTACCATTTCTTGCTTTCTCAAATGTCAACCAAAGCTTAACATACTTTGTCTATTGGGCTTCACTGAAATGAGGGGCGTCGACCGTCCAACTGCTCCAACTGTAGAAGATTGTTGGCTTCCACCGAGGTAACCCTAGGAAGACAAAGAGAAAACTATCAGTGTTAGGGAAACAAAAAATAGCTTCAGGTTATTTTGTGTGCAAATACAAATAGTTATTATCTGAGATTTTTTAAATTCACTTTAACAGATGGTGACCCCAGCTAGGAGCAAAAGAGCGGCAAGGTTTCCCAGGTCTCGCCTTCCTTTTGTCCTTCTTCCAAACCAAGTCATTCGCCAGGATCTCGTAGCACTTGGTCCCCTTCTTGATTCTGCTCCGGTAGCTCTCCTTCAGTTTTCCTGGGCCTTGTCGATGTTCAGTCTCATCTTGATTGATAAAAGGAACTAATGCAATTCAATTCAAAACCCTCTCAAACTTCTGGCAGGCTAGACAGGGTACTGACCTTTAAGCAAAAAGTGACAACTTGAAACATTGTGTGCTCTCTGATATGACATTTATTGAGATCATAATAATTTCAGATAAAATAGAATGTGATAGCGTAGGTTGGGCCCCCTGAGTGGCACGGTGGTCTAAGGCACTGCATCGCAGTGCTAGCTGTGCCACTCTGGGTTCGAATCCAGGTTCTGTCGCAGCCGGCCGTGACCGGGGACCCATGGGGCGGTGCACAATTGGCCCAGAATTGTCCGGGTTAGGAGAGGGTTTGGCTGGTAGGGATGTCCTTGTCCCACCGTGCACTAGCGACTGGAGTTTCCTCTGATGCAATAGTTTGGCTGGCTTCCAGATTAGGTGGGCATTGTGTCAAAAAGCAGTGCGGCTTGGTTGGGTTGTGTTTCAGAGGACGCACAGCTCTCGACTTTCGCCTCTCCCGAGTCCGTATGGGAGTTGCAGCGATGAGACAAGACTGTAACTACCAATTGGATACCATGAAAAAGGGGTAAAAAAAAGCATAGGTTGCTTTTTGCAATCATGCGCTTCACTCGGAAATGGCCTCCTTCTCCTCCTTAGTAAAAAAAAATCACCCTCCTGTGTGGCTGGCCATCCTTCCCCCATAGGGACATGTGATTGCATAACAATTTGGAAGAACTGAGTTGTTGAAATAAGTCTAAGTACATTTACACTAATGTTTTTCTCTCTCTGTTTATCTCTCTCCATCTCTCTCTCTGTCTGTCTTCCACCCTCCCCCCACCCTCCCCACCCCTGATAGCTAGATACCTCAATTTGACAGACATATGACAATATCAATGGAGGCTGCAGAGGGAGGGACATCTCATGATAATGGCAGGAATTGAGTCAATTGAATGGTATCAACAACATGCAAACCACGTGTTTGATACCATTCTATTTACGCCATTCCAGACATTATTATGAGCCATACTCCCCTCAGCAGCCTCCACTGAACTATATGTATAGCTAGCAACATGTAGATTACCAACTAGCTAAATGGAAAATGGTTGTTGAAAAATGGTTGTACATAGCTAAATCCGTCCAGTTATTTAATAGAAGTTAACTGCTTAACGTTACCCTGAATTGTGAATTTCTCTGAATGTTGCACCTCCTGTCGAGATCAGTGGTGCCTTCATAGTGCTTCGCCTGGATGGAAAGATACAAGAACATCTCCTCGAGGGATGCCATTGAAGTGCAAGCTACATACAAACAGAAAGCTACAATAACAGTTACAGTAGCTAGCTAGCTAGGTAACGTTAGCTAAATAAAACTGTAGCTGGCAAGCTGACTAGGCAGGCTGAGGTAAATAAGTACAGTAGGTTAGCTAGCTATGTCAATCTAAAATCAGCTTAAATGATTTCTTCATATTTAACAACATTTACTTATATAAAAACAACTATATGGTAAAGAAAGAGTGTTCTCTTTCCAGTCTTTTCGGTCCTCTGAAGCAGCAGGTAGTCAGAAGGTTGGCATTGTCAAAAACACTGTCCTTGGAGAGCAATTCTGAGGTAGACTGTACGAGTGTTTATTCGGTGGAATAGAACTAGAACTGTCCACATCCTCCTTCCTTCGCAACCGCTACAAGGTAAAATAGAGCCAAGCAACCAGCATAGCAACGGATGCTTTAGTTCATTTCGTAATCTGGTCAGAATTTTGTAAATTCTAGCAACAGCCCTACCAACACAAGCTAAAACTCATCAAATCCCATTGTGACGCAGGGGTGGACACTTTTTGGCAGGGGGACACTATTTGGCATGACAGGCCCACTCCTCATCCGATAGCACTCCTCTAGCACTCCTCTCCTTCCTTTGTTCCCGGCCTGCACAACACAGCACACTGCACCACACCATCATGTCCAGGTCTGCCCTCTAGGGAACATAGCCTGGCAGGAGCCTTGTTTTCATAGCGCAGATTTTTTTAGTTTCTTCTTCTACTTGGGTTTTTGTCTGTACTGGTGCTGGCTAATTACCGGTGCATTCTCCTCCTGCCAACCACGTGCGGCTGTCGTGCACCCACCATCACCACCCCCTTTCTCCTCTCCCTCTTCCTGACTCCTCACTGCTAGCTCAGGGAGTATGGCATACAGTGGTGGAGAGAGCTGGGGTACAGATGTGTATTAATGAAGTGGTGTAGGGCAGGGGGTGACTCACAGAGAGAGAAAGAGAGGGAGGAAGAAGGAGAGAAAGTAACATAAGGGAAGGTGAAAAGAAAGCAGGATGCTATTTGCATGCAGAGAGAAAACCACTTCCACCAATGCCTTTTTCCTCTGTTTCTCTCTCTCTCTCTCTCTCTCTCTCTCTCTCTCT
>NC_092104.1:33674520-33684520 GCF_045679555.1 Salvelinus alpinus
GCTTCCATTGCATTCAATGCTATGGGCGGCAACAATGTTATTCTCTTTTTGACCAGATAGCATCAGATAGAGGGGCACTGTTTTGCTCGCTTGAATGCTTTCTCTGGTGAGATACATTCAGCCTCTTGAGAATTGAAGGAAAATGATCAAACACAGAGAGACGAAGGATATTTTATGTTCTTTTCTTTGTAAATGTTTTGGTGAAAACTGGTTTCCCTTGGCATCCATGAATACACGCCACTGCGTTTAGTATATTTCGTATTACTCTGACGCCAGGCTGGGAGAGGAGACTACACTGTGAAGGCACAGGCCATACATTGACAAATGATTAAACTGTTCCAGAAATACTTCATCAGTTCCAGACATCACAACACTATCTATCGCAGGAAAGACTGAGAACCAAGACTGCTGAGTGCACAATAAAACAACTATCTCTCTCATTCTCTCTTTCTTTTTTTCTCTTTCTCTCTCTCTGCTTTTTCATTTTTCTGTTGTTCTCCAAGTTAAGTGTGTTTATGTTTTTTCTTCTGACATGCATCCCCAACCACCAATTCCCTAGTTATAACCTGGAAGAGGGAAACTGTACAGCTTCTATAGGATTATTTGGGGGGACAGAAAAAATGCCCCTCTTCACAAGCCCCCCTGCATTCCCTACTGGTGATTTATTCCTATTTATATCGACACCTTCATGAATATGGACCAATGAAGACGCTTTGTACTGTCTAGTGACTTCAGTCAAGTACTGCTCTCTTCGGAGATGACATACTAGACCGTCAGATGTAAGGTTTTTTATGCATAGAAGGATTAGGAAAAAAAAGACAACCACATAATGTCTAGACATCAAAGGAATGATGCAAATGTTGTGAAAGAACTTTCTGTGGGATGTTTTATGATTGAACACGATAACTGTCAGGCATTTGGGTATAAAATATACATGTAAACGCTTGGGGGACGTGTCTTGGAGATTTTTCAACAATAAACCAAGCATTGATAATTACGTCTATTAATAAATACAGTTGTATTTATAGCTTCCTGTTTTGGGTGAGAATCCCACACGTCTCTCCAGTAAAAAAAGCAATGATCCTGGTGGATTTGATATGATTACTTGTCTTTACAGAGTATGGTTTATTTTTGCCCCCTGAGACAAAACATTTAATATTGCAATAATAAAATATTGTAAAACCTTTGCTGGATTGTTCATGGGAGAAAACAGGGAGGCATTTGGTGCAGTATACTGTAGGACAATTAGCATAATAAACCAGGTTTATAAGATGAACTTAGGAAAGACTTGTAGAACCTGTGCTTTAGGGGCATCAAAGCTGCTCTTCTCCTTCCTCAGGGCGTCTTCTTTTTTCTATCTGTCCCTCGCTGTAGCTAGCTTTTCCAGAGATGTACCTTTCCCCTCCTCCCTCTAGTTAACAAGTCAACATCAGAAGGTGTGTTTCAGTTTGGTCACATACTATATCTCACATTAGCAAGCCGTACATGATGAATGAACCCACATGAGGATAATGGTAAAATAATCAGCTTTAGATATTTGGCCAATGAATCTTACTGTATCCTGGGACCGAGGGGATAGCGGGAGGGAGTGAGGGAGAGAGATGGCAGCCTTTTCTCCCTCATATGCTCCCCTAAACACAACAAAGGCAACATAACCAACAAAAACAGGTCACAACTCCTGCAGCTCTGTCGCACGTTCGGTATGTACATAGTCAATGGTAGGCTTCGAGGGGACTCCTATGGTAGGTACATCTATAGCTCATCTCCTGGCAGTAGTACTATAGACTACTTTATCCATGACCTCATCCCAGAGTCTCTCAGAGAGTTCACAGTCAGCCCACTGACACCCCTATCAGATCACAGATAAATCACAGTCTACTTGAACAGAGCAGTATTCAATCATGAGGCATCAAAGCCAAAGGAATTTAATAATATTAAGAAATGCTATAAATGGAAGGAAAGTAGTGTGGAAACCTACCAAAAAAACAATTAGGCAATAACAAATTCAATCCATTTAGAAAAATTCAAGGTGTAAACTTGGCAGTAGAAAACCTAGAAAGCATATTTGACATCTCAGCTTCCCTATCAAATAAAAAAAATGTGAGTCAGACAACCTAAGAAAACCTAGAGACACAGAAAACCTGAGCCTACACCAATCACTAAAACAATACAGAAATACACTACAGAGAAAAAAGGAACAGTACATCAGAAATCAGCTCAATGTAATTGAAGAATCCATAGAATCTAACCACTTCTGGGAAAATTGGAAAACACTAAACAAACAACAACACAAAGAGTTATCTTTCCAAATTTGAGAGGTATTGATAAACCACTTCTCCAATATCGTTGGCTCTATAACAAAGAACAAACAGCAAAAACATATACATGATCAAATGCAAATCTTAGAATCAACTATTAAAGACTACCAGAAGGCACTGGATTCTCCAATTACATTGAATGATCTACAGGACAAAATACAAACCCTCCAATCCAAAAAGGCCTATGGTGTTTATGGTATCCTAAATGAAATGATAAAATATACAGACCACAAATTCCAATTGGCTATACTTAAGTTCTTTAACATCATTCTCAGCTCTGGCATCTTCCCCAATATTTGGAACCAAGAACAGATCACCCCAATCCACAAAGTGGAGACAAATTTGATCCCAATAACTATTATGGGATTATCATTAACAGCAAACTCTTACATTTGCTCAGTAAAAACAAAGTACTAAGCAAATGTCAAATTGGCTTTTTACCAAATTACCAAACAACAGACCACGTATTCACCCTGCACATCCTAATTGACAAACAAACCAAAACACAGGAAAAGTCTTCTCATGCTTTGTTGATTTCAAAAAAGCTTTCGACTCAATTTGACATGAGGGTCTGCCATACAAATTGATGGAAAGCCATGTTGGGGGGGGAAACAAACAACAAGTATGCAGTTAAAATTGGCAAAAAACACACATATTTCTTTCCACGGGGCCGTAGGATGACACAGGGATGCAACCACCCTCTTCAACATATATATCAACATATTGGCAAGTCATTAGAACAGTCTGCACCAGTCGGCCTCACCCTACTAGAATCTGTCAAATGTCAAATGTCTACTGTTTGCTGATGATCTGGTGCTTCTGTCCCCAACCAAGGAGGGCCTACAGCAGCACCTAGATCTTTGGCACAGATTCTGTCAGACCTGGACACTGTCAGTAAATCTCAGTAAGACAAAAATAATGGTGTTCCAAAAAAGTCCAGTTGCCAGGACCACGAATACAAATTCCATCTAGATACTGTTCCCATCGAGCACAAAAAAAATGATACATACTTCGGCCTCAACAGCGTCACAAGTAACTTCCACAAAGCTGTGAACGATCTGAGAGACAAGGCAAGAAGGGCCTTCTACGCCATCAAAAGGAACATCAAATTTGACATACAAATTTGGATCTGACAAAATTACTTGAATCAGTTATAGAACCCATTGCCATTTATGGTTGACAGGTCTGGGGTCCGCTCACCAACCAAGAATTCACAAAATGGTACAAACACCAAATTGAGACTCTACATGCAGAATTCTGCAAAAATATCCTCAGTGTACAACGTAAAACACCAAACAATGCATGCAGAGCAGAATTAGAACGATACCTGCTAAAAGAGACGTTCAATTCTACAACCAACTAAAAGGAAGTGATTCCCAAACCTTCCATAACAAAGCCATCAGCTACAGAGAGATTAACCTAGAGAAGAGTCCCCTAAGCAAGCTGGTCCTGGAGCTCTGTTCACAAACACAAAAAGTCCCTGAAGAGTCCCAGGACAGCAATACAATTAGACCCAACCAACTCATAAGAAAACAAAAAGATAATTATTTCCAATTTGTCAAGTAATTAACAAAAAAACAGAGCAAACTAGAATGCTATTTGGCCTTAAACAGAGAGTACACTGTGACAGAAGGAAAACTTTGACTATGTACAGACTCAGTGAGCATAGCCTTGCTATTGAGAGAGGCTGCTGTATGCAGACATGGCTCTCAAGGAAAGACAGGCTATGTGCACACTGCCCACAAAATGAGGTGGAAACTGGGATGCATTTCCTAACCTCCTGCCAAATGTATGGCCATATTAGAGACACATATTTCCCTCAGATTACACACACCCACAAAGAATTTGAAAACAAATCCAATTTTGATAAACTCCCATATCTATTGGATGAAATACCACAGTGTGCAATCACAGCAGGAGGATGTGTGACCTGTTGCCACAAGAAAAGGGCAACCAGTGAAGCACAAACACCACTGTAAATACAACCCATATTTTTGTTGATTTATTTTCCCTTGTGTATTTTAACTATTTGCACATCGTTACAACAGTGTAAATATCCATAATATGACATTTGAAATGTCTCTATTCCTTTGGAACTTTTGTGAGTGTAATGTTTACTGTTAATTTGTATTGTTTATTTCACTTTTGTTTATTATCTATTGCTTCCCATGCCAATAAAGCCCTTTCAATTGAATTTAATTGAATAGAGAGAGAGAGAGAGAGGGAGGGAGGGAGGGAGGGAGGGAGGGAGGGAGGGAGGGAGGGAGGGAGGGAGGGAGGGAGGGAGGGAGGAATGTAATGAGGGTGGGCGGCCCTTTGCCAGTAACTCTGTCCAGGAGTGGATTGTTCAATGTTTACACTCTATGAAGACAAAGCCATAAACTAAGATTAATTGGCTCCACATGTTGATAAACTCTTGACCCCCTCCTTTTTGTCTGGGGGGTCACCTATTGCAAACTGGCTCTGCCAGAACATATCCTGGGGTAATAAAGACTATGCATGACAAATTGGACCATTTCATTATTTTGTGAAATAATGTAAAATAATGAGAAATGTTGGGCGAAGTGAGATTTGGTGAGTTATTTTGTTGGCTTGTGTCCTACAGATTGATTATATATGTTATGATTTTCCTTATGGCAATTATAGAGATCAGTTTTCTGCTGCTGCCCACCATTACTGATGCAATCTGTGTGGTCAGCACTATGAGGTCTTGGATTGAACACAGTCCACAAGAAAGAAAGAAAGAAAGAAAGAAAGAAAGAAAGAAAGAAAGAAAGAAAGAAAGAAAGAAAGAAAGAAAGAAAGAAAGAAAGAAAGAAAATGTCTCAACATCTGCCTTGCAGCTGGGAGGATTTTGGAGAGAGAAAGAGACACCAGGAGAACAAGGAATTAAACATAAAGGGAAGGGGGACCTCAGGGACAGAGGAGCCAAAATGGCAGGGCTGGAACAAAATGGCAGGGGTGAGGGAACACCAGCGCATTTACCTGCTGAAGTCAGACAGGTTGAATACGCCATGCCATTCACAACCTAATCTTGGCGCACCCATAGCTACAGAGAGGTCAGTAGTGGTAACCAGGCTGGGTGTTTTAGCTTGCTGCCTAGGCACTCACAGCACTGAAGTACCCCTTCCTTTCCTTTGACTTGGCTAGTTGGCTGTGTGGCTGGCTGTGTGGGGGGCCCAGCCGTCACTCCTACAGGGCCTGACAGTAATCAGGAGGAGAAGTGAGTGCTGGGGAAGGGTCAACAGTAACAAACCCTGCTCTTCGTTTAGGCCAGATTAAGCAGATTGCTTATTGCCAATGACATAATTTAGATGAATGGTGGTTGTAATCCATCAAACGGTTGTGTGTGTGCGTGTGTGTGTGTGTGCGTGTGTGCGTGTGTGCGTGTGTGCGTGTGTGTGTGTGTGTGTGTGTGTGTGTGTGTGTGTGTGTGTGTGTGTGTGTGTGTGTGTGTGTGTGTGTGTGTGTGTGTGTGTGTGGAGGGAGGGAGGGAGGGAGGGTGGTAGGTTGGAGTGGAGAGAGAGAGAGGGGGCCCAGGGAGTAAAACCCTCTCAGTGCCTGGCTGCCAGTAGAGATCCCATTACCCTACACCTGTTAACAACCCCAATCCTGCAGTGTGAACAGTAAATTGATCGCTTTATCGAAGAGAGGAAACAGGGTGGAAGAGAGAGGAAGGGAAAAATAGTAAAATAGAGAGAGGGTTATTCTGATTTGAGTGTTGGAGGGACAAGCCACTCTGGACATGATGGATGAGCTAGGGCTCTGGGGAGACAGGTCACCACAACACAGATCACCACCACAATGGTCACAGTCTAACACTGGGGCAACAGGGACATCTAGTGGTGGAGCCAGGAGCACGCAGGACCTACTACATGTGAGTAGCGAATGACAGGGGTAAGACAGGAACAAACTAATGCCTCTGTGTCAACTTCAACCTGGTCCTGGATAAATCACATCTTGAGAAGCCAATGTCTACAGTTACTGTGACTGCTTTGGAGAATAATAGCTCTTGACCCCATGTGTCACAGGTTCTTAAGCATTTCATTAATGAACACCTAAAGCATTTTATCTATTCAAAACAGTGCCAACAGCCTTTATGTATGTGCAGTGCCACTTTACAGTCAATGACAGGCAGTACTTCAGTTCTCCACAACAGCCTAAAGTATATTGTAGTAGTATATATAAAATAATAATTTGCTCCAGACATGTGATAGAGATCAGTGTAAATATGCTGCTGGTAGATATCATAGAATGTTCTGAGTTTATTTCTCTCCCCTTGCTGAAACAGGCCCCGTGACTGAATACCAAGAGCAATGTGTTAGCACTTACAATTAAGAGGAGCCAAATATGCACTGTGTGATTACTTAAATGTGAGCTTCATCTGCACACACAAAGCTGTTGGAATTAGTCATGGTTTTATGGATGCTAGTGGGACTTTTTCATCAAAAGTACCAAGTCTCAGTTGAAGCATATGATTATGTGAACCTGTACATTCTAGTGTGGAACTAGTGTGAAACTCCAGATAAAATACTGACAGCCAGATAAGGTGTTTCTGCCTTTGATTGGTAATTGCATTTGTAGAGATTAGGCCCAAACTAATTCATTTCATATTAATTTATAAATAACTATACCACCACACTTTATTTTTCCATGTGGAAAAAGCATATCTTTCTCCAGTTCTATTTTTTTTACCCGTCTCCAAGGAAACCATTTCCCTCCACACAGCCATATGGGAGTATGAAGGTACGGAAGCACATATCATTGGACAATCCTTTCATTGGACTCTCCTCTCCCTATCATCTCACCTGGCAACAAACAACCTTTCTTCTTGTCACATTGTTAGTCCTCAACTCCCAAGATGCAATGCAATACATACTTCCACACTTCATCGGCATCATAGAATAGTTTTTCTAGAGTCCTCCCTCCTTCCCTTTCCACTCTGAACATTGTGTCTCTAACGAGTCACGTCCATCTAGCAATTATTATGAAATTAAAGCTATTTTCCATTGCCAGTGTTTGCCCCGGTAATAACCGCGGTGAGATAGGCTTCATTCATTTAGCATTTTAGTTCAGCTCAATTCCGGTCGCATTAGGCAGAGGAGCAAAATCAGAGTGTCACTCAGATATTCCGCTTAATGGTTTGGTGAAGGCCTGGGATTTCTTTCCCTTCCTTTCGCGATCCTCCTAAACCTATCTCCCTGCCAATTACGCCTTTTAATCTATATGTAGATAATGGTGTCCAGGACCTCCCTGTTGAAATGTCAGGTGTGAAGAGGTTATTAGCTAACTTTTAATTACTGTCCATCATTCAGCGCCATGCCTGATAGATTGGGCCTCTCTGCCTGTCCGCTTATCTAGTCTCGCTATGTTGGCTGGAGGCGGGGGTTAAGGCGACCATTTAAAAAGCACTGTGACTCTGAATTAATATCACAATTTTAATATCACAAAAGGACTGGGGTGTGGAGAAATGAGACAGGGGGAGGAGGGGGACGTTAGACAATGTAAAATAAAACCATTTTACCATTTGACAGATTGTGTCAAATGGTAAAATGGAGAATATGAGGGGAGAGAGAGAGCGAGAGAGACAGACAGAGAGAGAGAGAGAGAGAGAGAGAGAGAGAGAGAGAGAGAGAGAGAGAGAGAGAGAGAGAGAGAGAGAGAGAGAGAGAGAGAGAGAGAGAGAGAGAGAAATAGAGAGAGAGAGAGAAATAGAGAGAGAGAGAGAGAGAGAGAGAGAGAGAGAGAGAGAGAGAGAGAGAGAGAGAGAGAGAGAGAGAGAGAGAGAGAGAGAGAGAGAGAGAGAGAGAGAGAGAGAGAGAGAGAGAGAGAGAGAGAGAGAGAGAGAGAGATAAGGAAAGTAGGAAGGACATGAAAGAAAAATGAGGGGGAAGAAAATAATTGCAGGGTTTGGCTCTGGAGCAGCATCTTTAGCCACAGGTGGAGTTTTTTTCATTCGTTTTTTAATGTAATCTTTATTTAACTAGGCAAGTCAGTTAACCCTCCTGTTGTGTTCTGGTCGAATTGGACCAACAAGTTTTCTCTCTGAAAAATGTAGTTCATTTAATCTGATTGTCATAAGGTTCCATGACTTTGTCCACACAGGGCATCTGAACACACAAAATACAATTTGATGATTTTCATTACATTTTGGGTTGTTATTAAACTTTTGTACACCTGTGGTGTTCCAGGTCAAAAATGACCGGCCATTAGAAATGAATGGGTGAGACTACAAGTAGTGTATAAAATTGGGTTCAGGCACATGCCCAATCATCAGATGGACACACTTCCTCTCCCAGACCCCACATGCATGTGTGTTTGAGCACACACACACACACACACACACACACACACACACACACACACACACACACACACACACACACACACACACACACACACACACACACACACACACACACACACACACACACACACACACACACACACACACACACACACCTCACTCCCCTTCTTGGCTTCCATGTCAACCCCCACGGGAACCTTTCCCCAATAGAATCTTTCCCTCACGGGAACCACACCTGTTGGCATTCTCACAAACAATTGCAACATTGTTTCAATAATATATATAACTTTTCTCAGCACAATGTGGCAGCACAATGTCCAAACGATATACTGTATGTGAGGCTCTTGATCATATCTTAAAAATGACACGGTGAGGAGGAGAGAGGCCAGGAAACTGACAGTGAAGTAGTCTGTGATAAATAGGACAATATGTTTCATCTGAGTATTTGCTATAGTCAAAATAATTCACACATTATGCTTTTTTTAAACCCAAAAACGAGTTGTATGAGCTCAGGTCAATGAGGCCTACAGGTCATGAATAGCAAATAGACGTTCAAAACTTGTAATATTCACAATAACTTTTAAGTTGATAAAAAGATCTAACACAACATTAGGTGATAATATATTTATTATTATGGATTTATAAATCAGCTATAATGGTGGCTGTCATTTTGGACCGGGAACACAGAATTAATTAACATGAAACGAACACAACAGGAGGGTTAAGAACAAATCCTTATTTACAATGACGGCCTACCCCGGCCAAACCCAGACGACGCTGGGCCAATTATGCGCAGCCCTATGGGACTCCCAATCACGGCCGGATGTGATACAGCCTGGAGTTTAATGTTCCAGGAAGTGTAGGTAGCTTAGTTCTATGATCAGTGGTTCAGACATTCACATTTTCTCAATCAAATCTGATGCAGATAAAACACATTAAAGTCATGCAAAGTGCACCGTCCATCTATTCATATAGACACACACACTGACACATTCACACCTGCCCTTCACTGTCACACACAGGCAGCCTGACTGAGAGAGCGAGAGATCACCCTTTTTTGATCTTTTAAATCACAGAGATTTTCTCTCTCTCTCTCTCTCTCTCTCTCTCTCTCTCTCTCTCTCTCTCTCTCTCTCTCTCTCTCTCTCTCTCTCTCTCTCTCTCTCTCTCTCTCTCTCTCTCTCTCTCTCTCTCTCTCTCTCTCTCTCTCTCTCTCTCTCTCTCCCCTCATCACATCTCACATGCAGGAACCTCCTTACATAGAACCATATTCCTGTACTCTTGGCCTGGTGTAAAAGCCCTTATTGTATTTCCAAAAAGCCTCCAACCCCCGACCCAATTATTTCCCCCCACCCCCATTCAACCTCCCTAATAC